>NC_088417.1:44010299-44032799 GCF_034236695.1 Oncorhynchus nerka | reverse complement strand
TGCTCTTTAATGTTTTCCTACTGGTTACACTTCATTGGAAGTGATTCTTGTTATTGCACCATTTAAATAGGTTTATAGCTCCATCCAAGCAGAACCTTGTAACAATGGCACAATCCATTTATCAAGTCCTAACTAATCAATTAATGAAAATTGGAAGCACAGAGCCCAGGCTTGTGGATTGATTGGAAGTGTCTAATGGAGTCAGCCAACCTTTTAAAATACTTGTTAACATCCTGGGGACCAAAGTGGTGAAATTGAATTGTTACCCCTCCAATTAGTTTATTGATTTAATTAACAGTCTTTAATTCTGTGGCTAGAAAGGAGCTGTGATACGGCCAGTCAGGCGTTGCAAACAGGCAATACCACAGTGGCTCTCAATCTAATTTCAGGGCAATCCGATGGAAGGACACACATTGCTAAGGAGAGAGGCCGGCAGTCCTCCACAAGCCAGAACATTCCAGCATGGTTTCACCTCCTAACTATTGAGTGCTCTTAGTCTCATATAGCTAGTCGATATCGCAGTGTTGATTCCTCTCCCTGAAAGAAATCTGTGGGTGTCGGTTCTTAGATCCATGCCAAACTGTCCTCAAACACAAACCTTTGCAACTGGCACCCACCCTCCCTCCTCCCACTATCATTAGACCCCCCCCCCTAAAAAAAACAATCACCCATTTCTCTTTCTGCCTCTCTCTCTAACCCTCTCCCTTTGTGTTTTCCTAATTGGAAAAGGGTAGTCAATTAAGAATTAGCAGAAGAACAACAACAGTGTGGAAGTATGGCTGTCAGATGAAAGAGGATTAGAGGATAGGACTGGTTTTAAAGAGTTGTTCAAGACAGGCTCCATTGCTGGGAGACTGCCAGGCAGAAAGCCCCATAGGGAAATAGCCATAGATCTGAAGGCTTCACTGTCACACGCACCGCTGTCTCATAAACAAACAAATGGGGAGAGAAAACTCCCACTCCTCTCATCACTCCTCAAAGACTAGAACTCTGTATAGTAATGTGCAGCCCCTTAGGCAGACCACTGGACTACAGACCAGAACCCATACTGTACAGCTCTTCAGACAGACCACTGGACTACAGACCAGAACCCATACTGTACAGCTCTTCAGACAGACCACTGGACTACAGACCAGAACCCATACTGTACAGCTCTTCAGACAGACCACTGGACTACAGACCAGAACCCATACTGTACAGCTCTTCAGACAGACACACACACCACTGGATTAAATTAGAGTCCCAGGGAGGAATGGGGGTTTCATGCATTTACAGCAGCAGTCAGGTCAATAGGGGGAGCTCTGCAGTGAATTGTGGGTGATAATGTGGGTGAGCTGAGTGTGGGTGGGTGAGTGTGAGAGCTGGGTGTGGGTGGGTCGGCTGACCGGATGGATGGAGGTGGGTGAAGGCGGCTGTGAGCTGGGTGTGGGTGGGTCGGCTGACTGGATGGATGGAGGTGGGTGAAGGCGGCTGTGAGCTGGGTGTGGGTGAGTAGAAGAGCTAGAGTGGAACTCACTGGCGTAGGGCGAGTTGGCAGCGCTGCCGTTGAGGAAGCTGGGGGATCCTCCCAGGTTGGACATGACAGTGTTGCCGTAGCCGTTCATGCTGGTGGTCACAGAGCTGTAGTTAGTCTGCTGGGGGGTGGAGCTGGGCACATAGCCATGTGGAGACACGCTGCTCGTGTTCCGACTGAAACCTACACAGACAGACCGACAGAGACAGAACAAAGACAGATCAGTCACCTTGTTCAACCAAAGAAAGACGTAAAAATGTAACTTCACAGATAACTTCACAGTGACTACATTGCTTTTCAGTTACCGGTTTCTATGACGATAGCGCCACACCCGTATCGACCCGCCCCCTCACCCTGATTGGCTCCCTGGGAGGACTCGGACACATTGACGGCCAGCTGGCCAGGGAAGGAGTTGACCCCCATCATGCCTGCGTGGACGGAGCTATTGCCCAGGCCGCTCAGTTGGTTGTGGTTCCTGGGAACATTGTAGAGAGCCTCTGCTATGTCCGCCGCCCGCTTCAGAATAATCTCCTGCCACAGGAGAACACAGTTAGACGAGCGTTCAGATATACTGGTAGAGGAGCGCTGACAAATAAAACCGTAGCTTTCATGTGAACAACATTGCTATCAGTTAAAGTAGCATTCAATTGAACAACATTGGTATCAGTTAGAGTAGAATTAATGTGAACAACATTGGTATCAGTTAGAGTAGAATTAATGTGAACAACATTGGTATCAGTTAAAGTAGCATTCACATGAACAACATTGGTATCAGTTAAAGTAGAATTCACATGAACAACATTGCTATCAGTTAAAGTAGCATTCACATGAACAACATTGCTATCAGTTAAAGTAGCATTCACATGAACAACATTGCTATCAGTTAAAGTAGAATTCACATGAACAACATTGCTATCAGTTAAAGTAGCATTCACATGAACAACATTGCTATCAGTTAAAGTAGCATTCACATGAACAACATTGCTATCAGTTAAAGTAGCATTCACATGAACAACATTGCTATCAGTTAAAGTAGAATTCACATGAACAACATTGCTATCAGTTAAAGTAGAATTCACATGAACAACATTGGTATCGGTTAAAGTAGTATTCATGTGAACAACATTGGTATCAGTTAAAGTAGCATTCACATGAACAACATTGCTATCAGTTAAAGTAGCATTCACATGAACAACATTGCTATCAGTTAAAGTAGCATTCACATGAACAACATTGCTATCAGTTAAAGTAGCATTCACATGAACAACATTGCTATCAGTTAAAGTAGCATTCACATGAACAATATTGCTATCAGTTAAAGTAGCATTCACATGAACAACATTGCTATCAGTTAAAGTAGCATTCACATGAACAACATTACTATCAGTTAAAGTAGCATTCACATGAACAACATTGGTGACAGTTAAAGGACTGCTAACATTAACAACACCAATTCAAGCAGTGTTCACATTAGTACCACTGTAACGGTGCCGTACCTGCGAGCATTAGTCAACACGTCATTTCCCTCATATATTACCGTTACAGCCCTCCCCTCGGTTAGACAGGATGACTCTAAGTAGCTTACAAATGACTTCCTGTATGTTTAATGTGTAATCACTATTTTCACAAAGTGGCAATATATTAGTAATAGTGGGAATAATTAATGTGGACATGTCTTGTAAGTATTTGATGAATATTTGATCAGGCATGTTATTAACCACCGGAGATGAATTAATAATGGTGAATAACTGGCGTCAACGCGGATGCAGGCGATGTGGCAGGATGTGGAGGGGACAGAGGGAGAACAGACCTGAGAGTGAGGTGGCGTTTGTCTGTCTGAACCTCACCTGGTTGTTGTGGGGCATCCCATACAAAGCCTCCACAAGGTCTGCTGCCCTCTTCAGAATCACCTCCTGTAGACAGAGAGAGAGTGGGACAGGGAGAGTGGGAGAGAGAGAGAGAGGGGGACAGGGAGAGAGAGAGAGAGAGAGAGAGAGAGAGAGAGAGAGAGAGAGAGAGAGAGAGAGAGTGGGACAGGGAGAGGGAGAGAGAGAGAGGGAGAGAGAGAGAGGGAGAGAGAGAGAGAGAGAGAGAGAGGGGGGAAAGGAAAGAGGAAGAGGAAGAAAGACAGAGGGAAATAAAGAATTGGAGAGAGAGAGCAAGAGGGGGAGAAAGAAAGAAAGGGTAAGAGAGCGAGAGAGAGAGAGGGTGAGATGGTGTAGAAATACATTTTTGTTCAGCAATAAGCATTGAAAGACCTCAGATTTGTGGTTGTGTCATCTACTGTAAAACCTTCAACTTTCACCTCTGTCCTGGCTCTTTTACAGTGCAACATGCAATTTGGTCTTTTCCTGGAATACCTTGAACAATTCCTTTTAGTGAGTACCATAGCCAACAAACTAACACATGGTAAAATACTGTACAGAGAAGCCTGTTCAATTGTTCAGATTATGACAGAGAAAGAGAGAGAGAGAGAGAGAGAGAGAGAGAGAGAGAGAGAGAGAGAGAGAGAGAGAATAGCACCAGTATTGCGCTCCCTCTACATCTGTTTTCTATTGGAGAAAGACAATGCAATCTGTGTGTAAAGGTCACTAAGCACTTCTTCATACACTATTCATTGGTGTTGGGATTTATTTTATTTGAGCAAAGACACTTCTTTCTCAGAACACATTTCCATGGCAATTAGACAACAGTCGTCAACACAAAGGCATTTTTGTTAACGAGAAACAATTCTTCAAGTGAATCATTCCCTCGTTTCATCCAGGGGGGTGGGGGGAGTATCCTGAGCCAAGCTATGCCAACTGTGTGAAATATTGCTGTATGTATCCTGTTGGCTGTTGTTTCTCATAAGCACTAGACTCCCTCCTCTCCAACTCATCAAACGCTTTACGGCTGCCTAGGGAACTTCACTCTTATCTCCAATCTAAGACGCAGCCCCCTAGGGACACCAACAACAATAATTGCATTCATTTCTCTGTCATTTCGACTTGTTTTGTTAAATAAGTTGTTTTTCTTGTTGTCTTAAAAGCATATTATGTGTTGTCAAGTTTTTTTTATTTTTGAATTAAAAATGATTTCCTAAAGGAAGCGTTGTGTTTTTTTTAACGTGTCTTATGCGTTCTGACATGCCAGGTCCAGAGAAGATAGAAATTCAGACCACTCTGACTGTCTGAAAATCACATTAAGGCTTTGCTATAGACTCATTTCCTTTTGGCTAACCTAGATCCTAATATTTTTGTGTACAATTATTCTCAGACATACACGTTCAGTTACAGAACTTCTACTTACAACTGCGAATTCAGACATGCAGTACCAGTCAAAAGTTTGGACACACCTACTCATTCAAGGGTTTTTCTTTTTTTGTTGAATATTTTCTACATTGTAGAAAAAAAGAGAAGACATTGCAACTATGAAAAACCCTTATGTTTAACTATGTTTATCACTTTTTTGGGGGGTTCCTACATGATGCCATGTGTGTTATTTCATTAGTTGTGATGTCATCTCTTTTATTCTACAATGCAGAAAATAATAAATATATAGAAACTGCTGCTGCTTAACTGGTGTTAAACAATGGAAAGGTGAAACCAAAGACAACAACTGTCAATTAAGCTATAAGGCACGAGGTGGGTGTGGTATATGGCCAATATACCACGGCTAAGGACTGTTCTTTCGCGCGACGCAATGTGGAGTGCCTGGATACAGCCCCTAGCCGTGGTATATTAGCCATATACCACAAACCCCCAAGGTGCCTTATTAGAGCCGTAAAAATAAATATTTTGTCATACCTGTGGTATACGGTCTGATATACCACGGCTGTCAGCCAATCAGCATTCAGGGTTCGAACCACTCAGTTTATAATATGACATTATAATGCATAGGAGCTCCCATATTAACTGTACAGAAACACCACTCTACCCTAATCAGATGAATCTGTTTTCATCTTTACATTCATCCTTTTCTCCTTCCTATGCCCCCCCCCCCCCCTCCCCCCTGTTTAAGCAGACACCTGTGTGTGAAGGGTCCTTTTTAAAAGTTAATGTGCTGGGCCCACAGCGTGAGGCTGCGGAGCGACAAGCAGAAAATTGCTCTCCCGTTCCCGGTGTTAACCTCTGCTGTGAACACGCCCTGCAGCATGTGTGTGTAGGCGTGTGGGTGAAGCTGTGTAGGCGTGTGTGTCTGTCTGTGTGTGTGTGTGCAGCGCTGGAACATATTGCCTCTCAAACCCGGGGACCATACAGACAGAACATGATGAGGAGGTCAGGAAAGCAATAAGGAGTTTTAGTGCGCTGTCCAAGGTGCTAAATTCACTCAATTATGGCAGCGCTGCCACTGTGTTAACCTCTCATTACTGGCTCAGTGGGCCGGGGGAGGACTGGGGGAGGGAAGAGAGACCACTCCACACTGCGCCCGCCTCCCAGCCTCCCACAGCCCCAGAGAGATGGAGGGATGGAGAGACACGGGGGTCCGGGGAGAATATAGAGAGAATATGGAGAGAGTACAGAGAGATGGAGGAGAGTGTGTTTCTTTGGTCTTGTCGTCTCTCTGTGTGGCTCCAGCCCCTGGCCCCAGAGAGCTATGGAGGGACATGTGGGACAAGGGAAGCCTTCCATCAGATGGAGATGAGAGAGACGAGGGGAAACTCAGATCACACACATTACTGGGTGAACACAAACACCAAGGATAAATCACAGAGGACGCAGGCTGAGACACAAACCCCGCACACACCTCGCTCCTGAGCTGTTCCCCTCTCCTCATGACCCCCGGAACTTTTCTCTATCCTCCAACACGCTCTACTCTCTCTGTCTAAACCCTAACCTCTCCATTTCATCCTGTCTCCGCCGTGATCAATATATATATATATATATATATGCATGATACGACAGCCAGACAGACAGACAGACAGACAGACAGACAGACAGACAGACAGACAGACAGATAGATAGATAGATAGATAGATAGATAGATAGATAGATAGATAGATAGATAGATAGATAGATAGATAGATAGATAGATAGATAGATAGATAGATAGATAGTGACATCAGCATGATCAGCATGATCCATTGGCCTGGTTTGTGTAACCCGAATCCATATCCTCCTGGGTTACAGTAAACGCAGGCGCCCAGCGATAAACAGGAAAGCAACCCGATCCTCCAGCTGGTCAGCACCATCATTAACCGAACATGGACTCCTGTCTTGCTGCTTCACAAACCCAGAACACACTTCATATAAAATAGCTAAGGTTCTACGGCTCTCACCCTTTATACTAGTCTGTTTATGACTAGATGTACTTACTAGAATTATTTATTTCACCATTGTTCTTCACACTAAACTGTAGAAACAATACTGTGTGTGTGTGTATATGTATGTGTGTGTGTGTGATCCATGTGCTAGCTGACTGTCTTCCTGCAATAGGACCACTCTCTCTCTCTAGATGACCGCGCGACACTCTCTCTGTCTGTCTGTCTGTCTGTCTGTCTGTCTGTCTGTCTGTCTGTCTGTCTGTCTGTCTGTCTGTCTGTCTGTCTGTCTGTCTGTCTGTCTGTCTGTCTGTCTGTCTTTCTCTCTCTCTCTCTCTCTCTCTCTCTCTCTCTCTCTCTCTCTCTCTCTCTCTCTCTCTCTCTCTCTCTCTCTCTCTCTCTCTCTCTCTCTCAGGAGGAAGTGCCTGCGCTCTATCAGACAGGCTTTTACTGGGTAAATGATGATAGCTCCTAATGTGATCACCATACATTAGGGAGAGGAAATGGTGGGAAAGAAACACTTGGGTCATATCTAGATGTAAAGGCAACACGCAAAGAACACATTCACACGCAAGCCAGGCCAGCAAATACATGACACATTTATCCCTGAGCTTGTTCATTTGCAATTGTATCATCTCCTAATGTTCTACCAGAGCCATAATACAAGCAGGGTCAGAGTCGTTCGTCTTGAACAGAGAGACCAAAATGATGATGTCATCCTCTCGCTGCCCAGCCCCTGCTCCCCCCTGCTCCCACGGACCCCTAACTCCTCTCTCTAATGCAGCAGGCTGCTGGGACTTCGTTTACGATAGTAGTTGGTGAGACGACACAGTATGATGTCATCTCTGTGTGACTCAATGACCACTGGAGAAATGTCCAATATTGTATATTGGGGCAGCAGGTAGCTTAGTGGTTCGAGTGTTGGACCAGTCACCGAAAGGTTGCTGGATCGAATCCCTGAGTTGACAAGATACAAATCTGTCGTTCTGCCCCTGAACAAGACAGTTAACCAACTGTTCCCCAGTAGGCCGTCATTGTAAATAAGAATGTGTTCTCAACTGACTTTACCAGTTAATAAATATAAAATACTAAAGGTTGATATTGTATCTTCACTGTATGACTCTAATATTGTACAGCACATTCCCTGTACCATCTCAGTCCATAGAAATAAGTTAGTAAGGGGCTTGTGTGTGGCTACTGCTATGACTGGTCTCACAGTGTGTTCGGTTGATCTATGCTACCTTGCCGTGTGGAATACAGACAAACGAATGGCGTGTATAGTGATATACTGTACACACGTGTATCTGATACGCAGGGCGAGCTACGGAACAGACAACAACATCATGTTGAGGGGACGGATGGAGGTTGTTGCTGGGGAATACAGACAAACGAATGGCGTGTATAGTGATATACTGTACACACGTGTATCTGATACGCAGGGCGAGCTACGGAACAGACAACATCATGTTGAGGGGACGGATGGAGGTTGTTGCTGGGGAATAGTTCATTCCTGGCGGGCTCCAGATTGTCCTTGTTGAACGCATGCCAAGGGGGTCAGTCTAAAGGCAGAGCCTCCGTCTTCTCTGTAGTGGTGTGAATGTTCACTGAACAATTAGAGCTTCTGCTTTCCCGTCCTAATCCCTTCACACGGCCCACTACTCCGTCTGTCCCTGCCCGCCTGTCTGTCTGTCTGTCGCTCCCCACCCATGTGCTCCCGTCGGGCAGCTATATGTGCACTCGACACGCACGCACGCACGCACGCACGCACGCACGCACGCACGCACGCACGCACGCACGCACGCACGCACGCACGCACGCACGCACGCACGCACGCACGCACGCACGCACGCACGCACGCACGCACGCACGCACACACACACACACACACACACACACACACACACACACACGCTTGCTCCCGATCACTCCCTCCCTGTTCACCTAGGCTAGAAAATCTGCTGTGACGATCCAAATGAATGTCAATGATATCCACTGGAGCTTGTCTATTATCGGTTCCAGTCTGATCCCAGGCCTGATGTGTTATCAACTCAGACCATTCTTCTAGACTGGATAGAGGGATGTTGTCACTTCTTCAATTGTTTTCTTTCTTTCTCTCTCTCTTTCTTTCTCGCTTACTCTCTCTCTTTTTCTATTTCTACCTTTCTCTCGTTCTCCCTCTCTCTCCCCTCCCCCTCCACTCCCTCTCTCTCCCTCCTCCACCCTGGGAGATTGAGTTCAGCAGTTGAAAGGAGTGCCGTCAACAGACAGTTATTACCTCAATAAAGGAGGAGATCGATAGGGCAGAGATGAGCAGCCAAGCTGGTGATATCAGCAGAGAGGAGAGGAGGGGGAGGCCACTGTGCCAGTCAGCCAGCCAGCCAGAGAGGCTGCTGGGAAAGAAATGACCTACACACTTCCCGTTGGCCGCCCATGTCCAAACACTTCACAATACGTTACAGTAAAGACGTCCAATGCGTGGGGGATGATTACCCCCCCCCACCCCAACCCCTTCTTATGCCCACACGCATAATCATGGTATCACACGCGGTCACACTATCACAAACACTGGTGTGTCTTCCCCTTTACTGTGACTCAATTACTCTTAGCGGAACAATAATACAGTCCAGGGAGCGGAGGCTTCGATCGGCTGCCCCGCTGGAGGGCAAGCTGCCGACTGCACCATGATGGATCACCTCTGGCTGCCTGCACACTTAAACAGCCCCCCCCACACACGCATATACACACACGCACGCACACAGACACACGCGCTCTCACGCACCCATAGATTGCTGTCCCATACATTGTAAACCTTGGAGGGTTGAGCCTGCGGATAACAATGTGAGAAGGGAGATGTGACTGTCTGTACGTGTATTGGAGATATTGGAGACAGCGTGCTAGAGACAGAGGAATGAAGGACAGGCAACGCGTTCTTGTATCCTATTGTTTCAGAATGCCCATTTATAGTCCAGGACCTGTGTATCTTTTGCACACGTGCGTGCCTGTGTGCACATGCATAAACACACAGACACACGTTTAGCTTGACATCCCTAGGGTTGTATGGCACCTGCTCAGGCTAATACAAGGTATAAGAAGAGTGGATGTTTTCCTCCATGAGGCCTCCCTCTCTCTCTCAGGGGACAGGGTTGTTTTTCTCAACTGTTAGGAGGATGTTGAGGGAGGGAGCGAAGGGGGCATGTGGGTGACAGAGGACCTCATGACCTGACTATAACCCACTCAGCTCAACGCTGATGGCCTACAGCAGGGGTCCATAATTACATTCAGCCGTGGGCCGATTTTTCCTTTAGCGGATTGTCGGGGGCCGGGGGCCGGGGGCCGGGGGGGGGACATAATTATAAATCATTTTTACACTGGAAATTGACCGCAAGAATCCCGAACAGATAGATATAGTATATAAGAAAAAAACTTAATTATTTCAAACCTTGATTACATTTGGGTACAATCACATAGGCCGATGCCTCTCTATTAATGCATGGGAATACTTGGGAACAAATTTCTGAATTAACATAACTTTACAGTCTTTTATGTCTTACAACTAAAATAATCAACCCCCCCCAAAAAAGTTCAATTTAAAAAATATAAAAATTCTCAGAGAACTGGGGGGGGGGTCAAAATCACCCGCAGCCCCTTGGGCTGCCTATTGAGAACTCTGGTCTACAGTCTCAAAAGGCTTTAAAGTAATGGATTGGATATTGCTTACTAAGTAGCACACTCTCCATCTGAATCACACACAGTCAGTAGCGACATGACCTTATCCAAATGAGGTCCTCCTCATCTCAGACACTAAGCCCTTGACAATCCAGTCTCATCAAGATATGGCTACTGAACTCCAGTTGCTTCTGGCCTGGACCAAGAGAATGTCGAGGATTCTAAAATACTCTTGGAGGCGCCGGCTCTGCCTTGCTGACCAGGACTAGACAGCAGAGCCGACAGCACCAACTGGCTGCGTCACCATCAACACCTATAGAGGTTTATCAGATCTGTCCTCCCCAGGCCAGCTGCAGCAAGGCTGGGTAGCGGGGGTGGTATAGGGGATGGCGGGGTGGTCAGTACTAACACAGATAACCACATCAGAGGAGGGGGGGGGGTACGGGGGTCGAAAAGAAGGTGAGTCACTGGCCCTTCCGCCCTCTGACTCATCCTTTCCAGGAAGTAGAACACTCCCACTGCCTGATGACGTCATCGCATCATCAACACCGGTCAGTCATTGGGCATGACATCATTTCCTGCTAGATGTCTCCTCTCACTGATTAACACGTTATGTTGGAGAATGTATTTAAAATGTGACGTACTGGAACTCCATGCTGATTTTTCTCACTTCAATCAAAAAAAAGAGATCAGCAAAGGCAGTGAAAATGACCGTGTCAATCTCCATGTCCATGTGTCCGATTTTTTACAAATCAAACCAGCCTCATTGGGCATGACAGTGCACTGGTCTGTATCTAATGGGGATAAAAGTGCTGGAAGTGTGAGTGAGTGGAAGGCGTTCGGTATGGAGCGATGGCTACAATAGCTGTCTGTTTGCCTATTACACGGCTGGTGCTGCTCTACATGTGAGGTTAATGTGAACTAATGACGTGTGCAGTGTGTGTGTGTGTGTGTGTGTGTGTGTGTGTGTGTGGAAAGCCGTTTTAACATATATTAATATTATTTTGTAATATTATTATTTTTTTACATTATTTTGTTTTATATCAATAATTAGAATTTCTATATAAAAAATGGAATATCAAAATATCAACATAATATTTTGTATATAATTGTTCGAATTATATCGATAATTACATTTTTTATATCAAAAACGTGAATTTTCAATATCTATTTTCTATATTGATAATGATCTAATTAAGCATATATTAGCATATATTTAGCATTATTAATAGTCTTCGCATTTTGTTGCCTTAAAATGGATTTTAAAATGGATTCGATGTTTTTAAAATTCTACCAATGTACTAATTCTACTATTACACAATTCTAAAGTGAACAAAAAATTATAGAACATTTCCCAAATTAATCAAAAATACAAAACAAAAAGGCTGCCAAAGGTGCTTTCGCCAAGTATTAACTGTGGGGTGTGAAGACATACGCAATCAATACATTTTCCTTTCTTATTTTATTTCTTATTTGGGGGACGGCAGGTAGCCTAGTGGGTTGCTGGATCGAATCCCCAAGCTGACAAGGTAAAAATATGTTGTTCTGTCCCTGAAGAAGGCAGTTAACCCACTGTTCCCCGGTAGGCTGTCATTGTAAATACGAATTTGTTCTTAACTGACTTGCCTAGTTAAATAAAGGTCAAATGTAAATTAATTTGGAAAATGTTCAATAACTTTTCTTTCACTGAAGGTATTCTAGCTACTAAAGTAATGAGGAGAGTAGTGTCCTTCACTACACACCAGAGCCCAGGTTGGATTGCCAATGGAGCTGCTGTAGTCTTAAGGCACAGTGTCAAACTCATTTCATGGAGGGCTGAGTGTCTGTGGGTTTTCACTCCACCCTTGTACTTGATTGAGGAATTAAGGTCACCGGTTAGTAAGGAACTCCCCTCACCTGGTTGTCTTAATTGAAAGGAAATAACAAAAACCAGCAGAAACTAGACCCTCCGTGGAATGAGTTTGACACCCCTGTATTTAAGTTCTGCTTCAGTTCGGCTGGAACTGCTGGTTGTTCTCTGGTTTTCCTTTAAATTAAGCCATAGACAACCAGGTGAGGGGAGTTCTGAACTGAACGAGATAAAACCAGCAATAGGACTGTTTGAGACGCCGAAAGAAATCTGTCATTCATTTTGAAGTTTTGCCCAGGATATCGTATTCGCACAACTAAGATGCTTGGTGCAGTACTTCTCAAGTGAACAAAATGTGCATGAAAACGATTGGTCTCTCGATGAAGGACAACAAACACTTACTGTTGACCAAACACTGACAAAGGGCCGAAGTCTTCGGCTACCGACTTCAACTCGCCTAAAGAAAAAAACAATGATGCACGAACTGCCGAAAAAAAAACACCTTCCCGAAGGCCAAAGCGAACAGAAACGTCGTCAGCGTATATGCACAAACTTTTTCCTGCGCTTTTAGAGCGTGTGGAGCGTGTGTGAGCTAGGAGACTGGGCTAGAAGTCTGAGCCTACTCTAGGTACAGTACAGGAGCGGGGCGAGGAGCGGGGTGGAGTGGGGCACACAGCCATACTGCTCCTAATTACCTTCCTCTTACTCTATTAAGTGCTGTTGTTCCAGCAGGGCTCCAGGGTATGAGGCACAGAAAACAAGATAAAGTGCTGTATATTTATTACTCCCAAAGGATCAATTTACACCCTGCTTTTCTGTGGCTCGCAGAGCGCAACATGCACACACACAAGTTATACACTCGTCCAAGTACGCACACACATAGCGTGCACACATGAACACACACACACACAGTTCACTTTGCTGGTGAAGGAGTGTAAAGGAGTGTGGTGCTTTGCTTTTGCACCACTTTTAGGCAATGCTAACTGTAACAGAAAATGGTGTGCACTTCCACAGCAGTGATGTCAACTGCCCTTGGACTAAGCGTGTTCGCCCGGGGACACGTGAGATCGTTAACACGTGCAGGAGTCTGTGTGTCGTCGATGACATCAGAGATGACAAGGACTCCACCGCTGCCGAGACGCGAGTCTGTTCCCTTTGATGTCACAGAAAAGTGTGCGTCGCTGGAAGCGCTTCAGTGAGAAACGACGCCGATCCAAACAGCTGGTGAACACACAGGGTCGTGACCCTGCCCACCCAACAGGCTACAGTACAGTATGCTCAGGTTCAGCTGCATCTGCACTCTGCAGGAGCACCGTACTGGAGAGGACCTGGTCTTTGCCTGCGTAGATAGAACTGATACATCTTTGTATGACAATATAAACGATCCTTTAGTCCTAATTGTTTACACATGTATTTCCACTCAACAGTCTTTTTTGCTTCACTGATGAAACAAATACCGTATCTAGAACATTATAGGATCTTGATGCAAGTGAAAGACAAAATGTTATCTAGGCAAGAGTAGCAAGATAGAGCCGCTGACTCAAATCATTTGAGAGTGGTATTGGTAGAATATTTTAAAATCAAACTACTTTTTGATTTTCTAACAAAGCATGCTTAAACGTGTAGAAATATAGACATGGAGTGGTGTGGACTGATTGGACAGTTAGGGTACAGGCTGTGGACTGATTGGACAGTTAGGGTACAGGCTGTGGACTGATTGGACAGTTAGGGTACAGGCTGTGGACTGATTGGATAGTAGAGGTGCAGGTCGTGTAACTGGTACCTTTGGAAGGCGTTCTGGATCTCCAGGGTGTCGGGGGATGACCTTCTGCAGCCGCTGAAAGCCGTAGTCGATGGTGGGCTCATTCAGAGCTGAGGACACACACACACACACACACACACACACACACACACACACACACACACACACACACACACACACACACACAGGAGCACAGGGTTACAATACTGTAACATCATCTTAGAACAATTTGAGCATACGATCACAATATCATCTCCAAATGGCCTTGAGTTCACTCTTCGTACAGTATTCATCGTGCCGTTCTTTGTACATTTCCAGGACATTTCGGAAGTTGTGTCCCCAGTGGAAGTACAAGGTAGCAGAAAAGTGACTGCCCTGAATACATCAGTAAAACACACGCATCAAGGAACCAGACAGGTACCAAGGCACTTTCCAGCCTGTGATTTGCTTCAAAGTGAGCTTTTCATTAGTTTAAGCAACAATCTTTAGATAAAACAGAGCTAGCGTGAAGTAGAGTGAAGGGGATTTAAATGTATGATCGTGGCTAATGGAAGTCCTTTTACATTCCCATGAAGCTAGATTGCCTGTATTTATAAAAGTGAGTGTAAAAAGCACATACGGTATGGTAATCTGGGGATTTTAAAGGACATTTACTTTTTACGTTTAGCATTGCAATTACTGGCATAAACCCTTTATCCTGTCAGAAGAGAGAGAGAGATGTAAAAGCCTGTCAGTCAGTGAGGGGAGCGAGGCGAGAGGCATATTTACATGCCTGCTGACAGCCAGCCAGGCGACTAGCGATAGAGGAACCGGAATGGCGGAGCGGAGTGGGGGTGAGGGGGAGACAAGATGGCTGCCCAGCCCCAGAGCATTGTTTTATGGAGTTCTATCTGCCCTAAATGGAGCCTTTAAGAGCTCTGTGAGACTCAACAACAACACAGACTTAGAAAAGGATTTGATGTGACAAAAAGTATCTCAGGTTCAACTTCTGAGAGGAAAAATGTCAGACCTGAAGGTTGATTTCACCCAACAGAAAACAAGTGTTGAGGATACTCACTTCAGAATTATTTTGGATAATTATTACCATGGACCGGCATAGTTTAGGTTCAAAATATAAGTGAATAACAGGGTTAGACTAATCACCCCTGAAGCTGAACAGTTTGCACATTATCACTGACACAAATGCTCATTTATTCTGAAAAGGATCAAATCATGTCTGTGGCAAAGAACGTTTTCACCGCAGGGACTGAACCCACATCACCAATGACAATTCCCAATTTTCTAACAAAGAGCAGAATAAAAGCTAGATATTCCAGCAGGAATCTGATACTGTCTGCACAGCCGAACGCCCACCAACACCAGCCATCCCTAAACCCCGTTCCCAAGCCCCGGCCTCCACAGTCTGTGGATGTGGGGCTTTCTCTTCCTGTTATCATAACCTCCCGGGCCTTTGTCAAGACGCCTGCAGCATTTTGACACTGGAACAATGACCCTTTCTTCTGCTGGGTCTGGGGGGAGAGGGGTCTGGCTGAGTATATGCTGTGATGTCTGGTGCTCTCTAGGAGACCCACACACAATATCTCTGTGACTCACCACATTCACGGATATACTATCTATATGCACACAATCACGCAGGGACGCAGGCATGTGCACACGCACACACGCACACACACACAGATGGAGAAAATGGAGTGGTGGGAAAAGAGGAAGAGGAAAAGAGTGTTTGGCATGGTGTAAGGGTATGGATAAAGGAGATATTAGAAGGGTGTAAGGGTATGGATAAAGGAGATATTAGAAGGGTGTAAGGGTATGGATAAAGGAGATATTAGAAGGGTGTAAGGGTATGGATAAAGGAGATATTAGAAGGGTGTAAGGGTATGGATAAAGGAGATATTAGAAGAGTGTAAGGGTATGGATAAAGGAGATATTAGAAGGGTGTAAGGGTATGGATAAAGGATATATTAGAAGGGTGTAAGGGTATGGATAAAGGAGATATTAGAAGGGTGTAAGGGTATGGATAAAGGAGATATTAGAAGGGTGTAAGGGTATGGATAAAGGAGATATTAGAAGGGTGTGAGGGTATGGATAAAGGAGATATTAGAAGGGTGTAAGGGTATGGATAAAGGAGATATTAGAAGGGTGTAAGGGTATGGATAAAGGAGATATTAGAAGGGTGTAAGGGTATGGATAAAGGAGATATTAGAAGGGTGTAAGGGTATGGATAAAGGAGATATTAGAAGGGTGTAAGGGTATGGATAAAGGAGATATTAGAAGGGTGTAAGGGTATGGATAAAGGAGATATTAGAAGGGTGTAAGGGTATGAATAAAGGAGATATTAGAAGGGTGTAAGGGTATGGATAAAGGAGATATTAGAAGGGTGTAAGGGTATGGATAAAGGAGATATTAGAAGAGTGTAAGGGTATGGATAAAGGAGATATTAGAAGGGTGTAAGGGTATGGATAAAGGATATATTAGAAGGGTGTGAGGGTATGGATAAAGAAGATATTAGAAGGGTGTAAGGGTATGGATAAAGGAGATATTAGAAGGGTGTGAGGGTATGGATAAAGGAGATATTAGAAGGGTGTAAGGGTATGGATAAAGGAGATATTAGAAGGGTGTGAGGGTATGGATAAAGGAGATATTAGAAGGGTGTGAGGGTATGGATAAAGGAGATATTAGAAGGGTGTAAGGGTATGGATAAAGGATATATTAGAAGGGTGTAAGGGTATGGATAAAGGAGATATTAGAAGGGTATGAGGGTATGGATAAAGGAGATATTAGAAGGGTGGGAGGGTATGGATAGAGGAGATATTAGAAGGGTGTGAGGGTATGTTTACACAAGATATTAGAAGGGTGTGAGGTTATGGATAAAGGAGATAATAGAATGGTGGGAGGGTATGGATAGAGGAGATATTAGAAGGGTGTGAGGGTATGTTTAGACGAGATATTAGAAGGGTGTGAGGGTATGGATAAAGGAGATATTAGAAGGGTATGAGGGTATGGATAGAGGAGATATTAGAAGGGTGTGAGGGTATGGATAAAGGAGATATTAGAAGGGTATGAGGGTATGGATAGAGGAGATATTAGAAGGGTGTGAGGGTATGTTTAGACAAGATATTAGAAGGGTGTGTGAGGTGTGTGATGCTAGGTGCTTTCCATGGAGTGTTCCAGTAAATGTCCGTTACAGCTTAGTGTATTATGTTCCATAATTGGTCTGTCTGTGGTGAGCTCACACACACCAGTGGAGACGAGAATATAGCCAGTCAATTTGTCTCAGAATGGTCAAAAAGACCCATTAAAAAGCATGTGTCCACATCTGTACAGAGAATGGCATCCACATATACTGACAGATAATAACTACTGTATGTATTTGTAATGTAATCGTGACTGGTAGCTCGTTAAATAAAAGGACCACCAACATCAAAACACTCCCATATACAGTGTATATAGAGGTATAGAGAACACACACACACACACACACACACACACACACACACACACACACACACACACAAAGAGTGGCACCAGGTAACATGGCACCACACGGGCCCACTTTAACAACAACCATCCTGTAGTTAAAGCAGAGCTCTGTGTCTCATTCACATATTATACTCTGACTGTGCCTATTGTTTCTCCCTCTTACCCTCCTTCAATCCCTACAAGCACATATTCAATTTAACATAATGACTCTTTGAGCCAACAATGCTTCAATTGTTCATCAAAAGGCGAATTAAAGGAGTGTGTGTCTGTGCATAGTGGCAGGTCGCCTGGAATGGGTAGGTGAGTAGCCCAAATACAGTGTAGAGGAGAAAAGAAGACCCCCTCCTTTCTCTCTCTCTCTCTCTCTCTCTCTCTCTCTCTCTCCCCCCACCCTCTCTCTCTCTCTCTCTCTCTCTCTCTCTCTCTCTCTCTCTCTCTCTCTCTCTCTCTCTCTCTCCCCACCCACCCTCTCTCTCTCTCTCTCTCTCTCTCTCTCTCTCTCTCTCTCTCTCGGCAGGGACTGATCTAATTGATTTAGCCACGACAGTCTCCACATTATTATTTAAAGGAGAAGAATTAAATTAATATTCAGATGAAGAGTTGTGTTAGGGAGATGACGGGTGTAGCAAGGAGTCATGTAAGGGGAGGAGGAGGATGGGCCCTGATGAAGCTTAGGAATCGAATATGGATGAGGAGGTGAGGGAGGGACGGCAAGGTTGAGGAATGGTGTAGGGAGGATGAGGGAGGTTGGCGGTTGATGAGGCCAGGGAGCGAGGCGGGGAGGGGGCCAGGGAGCGAGGCAGGGGAGGGGGCCAGGGAGCGAGGCAGGGGAGGGGGCCAGGGAGCGAGGCGGGGGAGGGGGCCAGGGAGCGAGGCAGGGGAGGGGGCCAGGGGGAGCGAGGCAGGGGAGGGGGCCAGGGAGCGAGGCGGGGAGGGGGCCAGGGAGCGAGGCAGGGGAGGGGGCCAGGGAGCGAGGCGGGGGGAGGGGGCCAGGGCTGGCGGTAGGGCAGGCCGCTGCCTGTAAGGTCTCCATTAACAGGCTGATATGGAGATGGATGGGCTCTGCTCTGCGTGTCAACACGGCCACGCAGTTGTGGATGTCAGACGCTGTTTACTCCCCCTTATTGCTATCGATTTCCACATTGGGCACAATCTTTGCACCAGGAGAGCGGATAATATTCACTTACTGGGAGGTAAGAGGGCAGGGAAAGGGGGGAGAGGAGAGGAAGGGAGACACTTGGAGCTCGATGAATGAACATGAGGGGCGAAGTACTCCCGTAGCAATATCCCCATGACAAAATGAAATGTTTTGTGGTGATTCATTTTGAGCTCAACATAAAAAAAAAACATGATTTCCCCTCACTGTTGATGCCAGCCCCCGAGAGCTGAGAAAAACCTCCCAAGCACCCAAGAATAATCGGTTACAAAATATGTTTGTCTTGTCTTAGGAAAGAACTAACCTTTCCTCCACTTACACCACTGAGAAATCATACTGAACACACATTTAAATCTGTGTGGGAAGGGGGGCCAAGTCAAGGTAGTATGCCAAGAAGGAAACATATTCTAGGGGACGTGAGCCTTTAAAATGTGCACATATGTTCCCATTCATATGAATGGAGTGGAGAGGTGGTCAAAAGCTGACAGTGATTCTAACCAAACATCCATTGTGTGTGCCCGGATACACTGTTTATGTCAAAATGAGTCTCCGGTTCCATTACACCAGGCCTATTCTCTGCCCTGCACTGTTTTCAATGAATGATTCCACTTGATAAGCATTGACAACAAAAGTATGTGTCACAATTTATAATCATAGTCCAGTCATAGGGGACCGAGTGGCGTGTCACTACAGACCCGGGTTTGATCCCGGCTGTATCACAACCGGCTGTGATCGGGAGTCCCGGAGGGCGGCGCACAATTGCCCCAGAGTCGTCCGGGTTAGGGGAGGAATCGGCCGGGTTTGGTCGTCATTGTAAATAACAATTTGTTCTTAAACTGACTTGCCTCGTTAAATAAAGAGAAAATAAAACATAGACAATTGCAGCTAAAAGCTCCAGTTATATTCGGCGTTGCTAATCTGTCTCGTATAAAAAAAAATGTTTTCAAACGGTTACAAAAGCAATGGTGTTCAAGGGAAAAACAACCAACACCACCTTATCAGGAAACACCCTGCCATCATGTCTTCAGAAATAGACCGTTTATAGACACACAACACTATAGATATCATATTAGTGAAACATGACCACATAAACATGTTGAGAATGGAGAAGTGAGTTTGGGTGGCCATCCGTCCTCCTGTACCTCTGCTGCCTGGCGCTCTCTGCATGTGCAACAACTCAAACCACACAGAGAGTATTTATAGTGCAGGAGAATTCCCTCCTTTAACTGTTTTATTGTTTTCCACTTATTAATACCACATGTGTTGACTTGGGGAAGAGATGCTGGTTTATGTTACTCCATGGGCTGCATTAGCTCGTGGTTTTACGCAGAAATAACACACAGGGCAGCTCGGGTTTGCACCAAATCAACCCCTAAAATATCATTGGTGGAATTACTGACCAGAAAATGTATTGTAGTCATAATAGAAAAATGAAAGTGACCCAATATGAACAGGAGTTTGACCTTGGAGTCTACTTAATGTTTGACCTTGGAGTCTACTTAATGTTTGACCTTGGAGAATTAGAGCACCTTATTATATAAAGGTATTAAATACAATTAGGGCCAGAATGCAACAGGGCATTGCTACAGGTTACCAGAGCTGCCCGTTACAGTTGATCACAACAAAATGGTGGAACTTGAGCAAAAAGGAGGTCGTCAGGAGAATTCTCCAAGATTAGGCCCCTGGTTGTCAACACTGGATTTTCAACAGTCTACTAGTGTATAAAGCCTCTCTAGCCATGGAATCATAGGGACAGGCGTTCTGACAGTGCTCCCCCAAAGAAGATCGGATCCAAACGACTAAAACTAAACAGCAATAAATAAATGAACACAACCCCACCCCCCCTCTCCCCTCTCCCCCTGCTCAAACCACTATGTGAAGGATTCCTTGCAATCACACAGATCAATGCTCATTGAAATTTCATGAGGGCAGATCCAGGCCTCATCATATTTCACAATAATGACCTGGAGAAGAGGTTGATGCGGGGAGGAGAGGAGGAGGAGTGGAGGGGGTAAGGAGTGGGGTCAGACTCCCCCCCCCCATAAAAAAATGGGTCAGTATAAAGCACGGTGTGGGGAGTGGGAGGGAGCCTAAATCACTATTGGGGCACCCCCACTGAGCAGTGTTCCCCATAGGCCTGGATATCTACATATATACCTACATATATACACCTATATATACCTACATATATATATATAAAACCAGCAGAACTAGATCAGTATGGATTTTCCCACTATTCTCCTCACATGCCCCTTCCACAATAGCCTTGGACCTCCACTGCCTACAGTAAATAAAATGGAGATAAAACACCAACATTGCTTCCATTGTTCTATTTTTTTGGTCTGTGTGTTCCCCCCCCTGTTGGTGTTAACCAGGCCAGTGCATGTTTCCCTAGCTCAGGTGGGAGTGTTAAATGGACTGGGCCGGGCTCCCTCAGGTTCTGATAGGTGTTAGCGGGGTAGCTACCGTAGCCTGCTAATCCTCCTGTGTGTGGTAATAGCTAGGGCTGCAGTTTAACAAGCGTTGGTCTGGACTGGACTTGGGGAGAACGATGGAGAAAGAGGGGAGAACAGGGGGAGAAGAGGGGAGAACAGGGGAGAAGAGGGGAGAACAGGGGAGAAGAGGAGAGAATAGGGGTGAACGGGGAGAAGAGGGGAGAACGGGGGAGAAGAGGGGAGAACAGGGGAGAAGAGGGAGAACAGGGGAGAAGAGGGGAGAACAGGGAGAACAGGGGAGAAGAGGGAGAACGATGGAGAAGAGGGAGAATAGGGGTGAACGGGGAGAAGAGGGGAGAACAGGGGAGAAGAGGGGAGAACAGGGGAGAAGAGGGGAGAACGATGGAGAAGTGGGGAGAAGAGGGGAGAACAGGGGAGAACAGGGGAGAAGAGGGAGAAGAGGGGAGAACGATGGAGAAGAGGGGAGAATAGGGGTGAACGGGGAGAAGAGGGGAGAACGGGGAGAAGAGGGGAGAAGGGAGGAGAACGGGGAGAAGATGAGAGAACAGGGGAGAAGAGGGGAGAAGAGGGGAGAACAGGGGAGACGAGGGGGGAAGAGGGGAGAACAGGGGAGAAGAGGGGAGAACGATGGAGAAGAGGGGAGAACGATGGAGAAGAGGGGAGAACAGGGGAGAAGAGGGGAGAAGAGGGGAGAAGAGAGGAGAATGGGGGAGAGTGAGCGGTGTGGTAATGAGCGAGGGAATGCAGCGTGGCCTCTCCTCTCCTCCCCCCTAGGGCTCCATGTTTCTCAGGTGTGATCTCATGGCTGCGGCTGGGAATCGATACGCTCAGCAGCCCGGCGCTCAATACCTCTGAATTATTGCTTCATTCTTCTCCTTATTATAGATGAGTTATGTTTTCCAAGCCCATACCACTTTGGGATCAATAGAATACAATCTTATATTTATACATTTTTCCATACACCCTGTAGGGATTTTTTGTGTGTCTTTTTCTTCTCCGTCAGAGCTAAATAAGGCCTTGTGCTCGGAGGGAGAAATGACATGTATGCCTGAAATCCATATCTAAAACGGACTGCTTGTTTCTTCTAGAATTTGTACATGGCTTGTTTTTGGCGCAGTGAGCTGTGAGTCAACTGTGAAAGGATGTATTAGGCGATCAACATAGGCTCCATCCACTGACTGTTAAACGGGGGAGGAGATAAAGGGACGGTAGAGCCTTGCAGATGCACAGTTCTACCTTCCAATGGCCTTGCTCCCCACTTCACTCCTCTTGTGTAAACTGTACAGCAGCGACACACTGTATGAATTAAATTAGGAGAATTCAGGGAGAGAAGATTCCTGTTTGCTCTGCCATATCTCTCTCTCTCTCTCTGTGTGTGT
>NC_088417.1:43985299-44007799 GCF_034236695.1 Oncorhynchus nerka | reverse complement strand
AAGTCGTGCGTTCAACGATCAGGTCAAGTCGAGTCGAGTCCAAGTCGTGCGTTCAACGATCAGGTCAAGTCGAGTCGAGTCCAAGTCGTGCGTTCAACGATCAGGTCAAGTCGAGTCAAGTCCAAGTCGTGCTTTCAACGATCAGGTCAAGTCGAGTCAAGTCCAAGTCGTGCGTTCAACGATCAGGTCAAGTCGAGTCAAGTCCAAGTCGTGCGTTCAACGATCAGGTCAAGTCGAGTCCAAGTCGTGCGTTCAACGATCAGGTCAAGTCGAGTCAAGTCCAAGTCGTGCGTTCAACGATCAGGTCAAGTCGAGTCAAGTCCAAGTCGTGCTTTCAACGATCAGGTCAAGTCGAGCCAAGTCCAAGTCGTGCTTTCAACGATCAGGTCAAGTCGAGTCAAGTCCAAGTCGTGCTTTCAACGATCAGGTCAAGTCGAGTCAAGTCCAAGTCGTGTGTTCAGCGATCAGGTCAAGTCGAGTCCAAGTCGTGCGTTCAACGATCAGGTCAAGTCGAGTCAAGTCCGAGTCGTGTGTTCAGCGATCAGGTCAAGTCGAGTCAAGTCCAGGTCGTGTGTTCAGCGATCAGGTCAAGTCGAGTCCAAGTCGTGCTTTCAACGATCAGGTCAAGTCGAGTCAAGTCCAAGTCGTGTGTTCAGCGATCAGGTCAAGTCGAGTCCAAGTCGTGCGTTCAACGATCAGGTCAAGTCAAGTCCAAGTCGTGCGTTCAACGATCAGGTCAAGTCGAGTCGAGTCCAAGTCGTGCGTTCAACGATCAGGTCAAGTCGAGTCAAGTCCAAGTCGTGCGTTCAACGATCAGGTCAAGTCGAGTCGAGTCCAAGTCGTGCGTTCAAAGATCAGGTCGTCGAGTCCAAGTCGTGCGTTCAACGATCAGGTCAAGTCGAGTCGAGTCCAAGTCGTATGCTTCAACGATCAGGTCAAGTCGAAGTCGAGTCCAAGTCGTGCGTTCAACGATCAGGTCAAGTCGAGTCAAGTCCAAGTCGTGCGTTCAACGATCAGGTCAAGTCGAGTCCAAGTCGTGCGTTCAACGATCAGGTCAAGTCGAGTCAAGTCCAAGTCGTGCGTTCAACGATCAGGTCAAGTCGAGTCAAGTCCAAGTCGTGCTTTCAACGATCAGGTCAAGTCGAGCCAAGTCCAAGTCGTGCTTTCAACGATCAGGTCAAGTCGAGTCAAGTCCAAGTCGTGCTTTCAACGATCAGGTCAAGTCGAGTCAAGTCCAAGTCGTGTGTTCAGCGATCAGGTCAAGTCGAGTCCAAGTCGTGCGTTCAACGATCAGGTCAAGTCGAGTCAAGTCCGAGTCGTGTGTTCAGCGATCAGGTCAAGTCGAGTCAAGTCCAGGTCGTGTGTTCAGCGATCAGGTCAAGTCGAGTCCAAGTCGTGCTTTCAACGATCAGGTCAAGTCGAGTCAAGTCCAAGTCGTGTGTTCAGCGATCAGGTCAAGTCGAGTCCAAGTCGTGCGTTCAACGATCAGGTCAAGTCAAGTCCAAGTCGTGCGTTCAACGATCAGGTCGAGTCGAGTCCAAGTCGTGCGTTCAACGATCAGGTCAAGTCGAGTCAAGTCCAAGTCGTGCGTTCAACAATCAGGTCAAGTCGAGTCAAGTCCAAGTCGTGTTTTCAACGATCAGGTCAAGTCGAGTCGAGTCCAAGTCGTGCTTTCAACGATCAGGTCAAGTCAAGTCCAAGTCGTGCTTTCAACGATCAGGTCAAGTCGAGTCAAGTCCAAGTCATGCGTTCAACGATCAGGTCAAGTCGAGTCAAGTCAGAGTCGTGCTTTCAACGATCAGGTCAAGTCGAGTCGAGTCCAAGTCGTGCGTTCAACGATCAGGTCAAGTCGAGTCAAGTCCAAGTCGTGCTTTCAACGATCAGGTCAAGTCGAGTCAAGTCCAAGTCGTGCGTTCAACGATCAGGTCAAGTCGAGTCAAGTCCAAGTCGTGCTTTCAACGATCAGGTCAAGTCGAGCCAAGTCCAAGTCGTGCTTTCAACGATCAGGTCAAGTCGAGTCAAGTCCAAGTCGTGCTTTCAACGATCAGGTCAAGTCGAGTCAAGTCCAAGTCGTGTGTTCAGCGATCAGGTCAAGTCGAGTCCAAGTCGTGCGTTCAACGATCAGGTCAAGTCGAGTCAAGTCCGAGTCGTGTGTTCAGCGATCAGGTCAAGTCGAGTCAAGTCCAGGTCGTGTGTTCAGCGATCAGGTCAAGTCGAGTCCAAGTCGTGCTTTCAACGATCAGGTCAAGTCGAGTCAAGTCCAAGTCGTGTGTTCAGCGATCAGGTCAAGTCGAGTCAAGTCGTGCGTTCAACGATCAGGTCAAGTCGAGTCAAGTCCGAGTCGTGTGTTCAGCGATCAGGTCAAGTCGAGTCAAGTCCAAGTCGTGCTTTCAACGATCAGGTCAAGTCGAGTCGAGTCCAAGTCGTGCGTTCAATTATCAGGTCAAGTCGAGTCGAGTCCAAGTCGTGCTTTCAACGATCAGGTCAAGTCGAGTCGAGTCCAAGTCGTGCGTTCAACGATCAGGTCAAGTCGAGTCGAGTCCAAGTCGTGCGTTCAACGATCAGGTCAAGTCGAGTCAAGTCCAAGTCGTGCGTTCAAAGATCAGGTCGTCGAGTCCAAGTCGTGCGTTCAACGATCAGGTCAAGTCGAGTCGAGTCCAAGTCGTGCGTTCAATGATCAGGTCAAGTCGAGTCGAGTCCAAGTCGTGCGTTCAACGATCAGGTCAAGTCGAGTCAAGTCCAAGTCGTGCTTTCAACGATCAGGTCAAGTCGAGTCAAGTCCGAGTCGTGCGTTCAACGATCAGGTCAAGTCGAGTCAAGTCCAAGTCGTGCGTTCAACGATCAGGTCAAGTCGAGTCCAAGTCATGCGTTCAACGATCAGGTCAAGTCGAGTCAAGTCCAAGTCGTGCGTTCAACGATCAGGTCAAGTCGAGTCAAGTCCAAGTCGTGCTTTCAACGATCAGGTCAAGTCGAGTCAAGTCCAAGTCGTGTGTTCAGCGATCAGGTCAAGTCGAGTCCAAGTCGTGCGTTCAACGATCAGGTCAAGTCGAGTCAAGTCCGAGTCATGTGTTCAGCGATCAGGTCAAGTCGAGTCAAGTCCAGGTCGTGTGTTCAGCGATCAGGTCAACTCGAGTCCAAGTCGTGCTTTCAACGATCAGGTCAAGTCGAGTCACGTCCAAGTCGTGTGTTCAGCGATCAGGTCAAGTCGAGTCAAGTCCAAGTCGTGTGTTCAGCGATCAGGTCAAGTCGAGTCCAAGTCGTGCTTTCAACGATCAGGTCAAGTCGAGTCAAGTCCAAGTCGTGCGTTCAACGATCAGGTCAAGTCGAGTCGAGTCCAAGTCGTGCGTTCAACGATCAGGTCAAGTCGAGTCAAGTCCAAGTCGTGCGTTCAACGATCAGGTCAAGTCGAGTCCAGGTCGTGCTTTCAACGATCAGGTCAAGTCGAGTCGAGTCCAAGTCGTGCTTTCAACGATCAGGTCAAGTCGAGTCGAGTCCAAGTCGTGCTTTCAACGATCAGGTCAAGTCAAGTCCAAGTCGTGCTTTCAACGATCAGGTCAAGTCGAGTCGAGTCCAAGTCGTGCGTTCAACGATCAGGTCAAGTCGAGTCAAGTCCGAGTCGTGCTTTCAACGATCAGGTCAAGTCGAGTCAAGTCCAAGTCGTGCTTTCAACGATCAGGTCAAGTCGAGTCGAGTCCAAGTCGTGCGTTCAATTATCAGGTCAAGTCGAGTCGAGTCCAAGTCGTGCTTTCAACGATCAGGTCAAGTCGAGTCGAGTCCAAGTTGTGCGTTCAACGATCAGGTCAAGTCGAGTCGAGTCCAAGTCGTATGCTCAACGATCAGGTCAAGTCGAGTCGAGTCCAAGTCGTATGCGTTCAACGATCAGGTCGTCGAGTCCAAGTCGTGCGTTCAACGATCAGGTCAAGTCGAGTCAAGTCCAAGTCGTGCGTTCAAAGATCAGGTCGTCGAGTCCAAGTCGTGCGTTCAACGATCAGGTCGTCGAGTCCAAGTCGTGCGTTCAACGATCAGGTCAAGTCGAGTCGAGTCCAAGTCGTGCGTTCAACGATCAGGTCAAGTCGAGTCAAGTCCAAGTCGTGCGTTCAACGATCAGGTCAAGTCGAGTCGAGTCCAAGTCGTGCGTTCAACGATCAGGTCAAGTCGAGTCAAGTCCAAGTCGTGCGTTCAACGATCAGGTCAAGTCGAGTCAAGTCCAAGTCGTGCGTTCAACGATCAGGTCAAGTCGAGTCAAGTCCAAGTCGTGCTTTCAACTATCAGGTCAAGTCGAGTCAAGTCCAAGTCGTGCTTTCAACGATCAGGTCAAGTCGAGTCAAGTCCAAGTTGTGTGTTCAGCGATCAGGTCAAGTCGAGTCCAAGTCGTGCGTTCAACGATCAGGTCAAGTCGAGTCAAGTCCGCGTCGTGTGTTCAGCGATCAGGTCAAGTCGAGTCGAGTCCAAGTCGTGATTTCAACGATCAGGTCAAGTCGAGTCAAGTCCAAGTCGTGCGTTGAACGATCAGGTCAAGTCGAGTCAAGTCCAAGTCGTGCTTTCAACGATCAGGTCAAGTCGAGTCGAGTCCAAGTCGTGCTTTCAACGATCAGGTCAAGTCGAGTCGAGTCCAAGTCGTGCGTTCAACGATCAGGTCAAGTCGAGTCAAGTCCGAGTCGTGCGCTTTCAACGATCAGGTCAAGTCGAGTCAAGTCCAAGTCGTGCTTTCAAACGATCAGGTCAAGTCGAGTCAAGTCCAAGTCGTGCGTTCAATGATCAAGTCGAGTCGAGTCCGAGTCGTGCTTTCAACGATCAGGTCAAGTCGAGTCGAGTCCGAGTCGTGTGTTCAGCGATCAGGTCAAGTCGAGTCGAGTCCAAGTCGTGCGTTCAATTATCAGGTCAATTCGAGTCGAGTCCAAGTCGTGCTTTCAACGATCAGGTCAAGTCGAGTCGAGTCCAAGTCGTGCGTTCAACGATCAGGTCAAGTCGAGTCAAGTCCAAGTCGTGCGTTCAAAGATCAGGTCGTCGAGTCCAAGTCGTGCGTTCAACGATCAGGTCAAGTCGAGTCGAGTCCAAGTCGTGCGTTCAACGATCAGGTCAAGTCGAGTCGAGTCCAAGTCGTGCGTTCAACGATCAGGTCAAGTCGAGTCAAGTCCGAGTCGTGCGCTTTCAACGATCAGGTCAAGTCGAGTCAAGTCCAAGTCGTGCTTTCAAACGATCAGGTCAAGTCGAGTCAAGTCCAAGTCGTGCGTTCAATGATCAAGTCGAGTCGAGTCCGAGTCGTGCTTTCAACGATCAGGTCAAGTCGAGTCGAGTCCGAGTCGTGTGTTCAGCGATCAGGTCAAGTCGAGTCAAGTCCAAGTCGTGCGTTCAACGATCAGGTCAAGTCGAGTCAAGTCCAAGTCGTGCTTTCAACGATCAGGTCAAGTCGAGTCGAGTCCAAGTCGTGCGTTCAATTATCAGGTCAATTCGAGTCGAGTCCAGGTCGTGCTTTCAACGATCAGGTCAAGTCGAGTCGAGTCCAAGTCGTGCGTTCAACGATCAGGTCAAGTCGAGTCGAGTCCAAGTCGTGCGTTCAACGATCAGGTCAAGTCGAGTCAAGTCCAAGTCGTGCGTTCAAAGATCAGGTCGTCGAGTCCAAGTCGTGCGTTCAACGATCAGGTCAAGTCGAGTCGAGTCCAAGTCGTGCGTTCAACGATCAGGTCAAGTCGAGTCGAGTCCAAGTCGTGCGTTCAACGATCAGGTCAAGTCGAGTCAAGTCCAAGTCGTGCTTTCAACGATCAGGTCAAGTCGAGTCAAGTCCGAGTCGTGCGTTCAACGATCAGGTCAAGTCGAGTCAAGTCCAAGTCGTGCGTTCAACGATCAGGTCAAGTCGAGTCCAAGTCATGCGTTCAACGATCAGGTCAAGTCGAGTCAAGTCCAAGTCGTGCGTTCAACGATCAGGTCAAGTCGAGTCAAGTCCAAGTCGTGCTTTCAACGATCAGGTCAAGTCGAGCCAAGTCCAAGTCGTGCTTTCAACGATCAGGTCAAGTCGAGTCAAGTCCAAGTCGTGCTTTCAACGATCAGGTCAAGTCGAGTCAAGTCCAAGTCGTGTGTTCAGCGATCAGGTCAAGTCGAGTCCAAGTCGTGCGTTCAACGATCAGGTCAAGTCGAGTCAAGTCCGAGTCATGTGTTCAGCGATCAGGTCAAGTCGAGTCAAGTCCAGGTCGTGTGTTCAGCGATCAGGTCAAGTCGAGTCCAAGTCGTGCTTTCAACGATCAGGTCAAGTCGAGTCAAGTCCAAGTCGTGTGTTCAGCGATCAGGTCAAGTCGAGTCAAGTCGTGCGTTCAACGATCAGGTCAAGTCGAGTCAAGTCCGAGTCGTGTGTTCAGCGATCAGGTCAAGTCGAGTCAAGTCCAAGTCGTGTGTTCAGCGATCAGGTCAAGTCGAGTCCAAGTCGTGCTTTCAACGATCAGGTCAAGTCGAGTCAAGTCCAAGTCGTGCGTTCAACGATCAGGTCAAGTCGAGTCGAGTCCAAGTCGTGCGTTCAACGATCAGGTCAAGTCGAGTCAAGTCCAAGTCGTGCGTTCAACGATCAGGTCAAGTCGAGTCCAAGTCGTGCTTTCAACGATCAGGTCAAGTCGAGTCGAGTCCAAGTCGTGCTTTCAACGATCAGGTCAAGTCGAGTCGAGTCCAAGTCGTGCTTTCAACGATCAGGTCAAGTCAAGTCCAAGTCGTGCTTTCAACGATCAGGTCAAGTCGAGTCGAGTCCAAGTCGTGCGTTCAACGATCAGGTCAAGTCGAGTCAAGTCCGAGTCGTGCTTTCAACGATCAGGTCAAGTCGAGTCAAGTCCAAGTCGTGCTTTCAACGATCAGGTCAAGTCGAGTCGAGTCCAAGTCGTGCGTTCAATTATCAGGTCAAGTCGAGTCGAGTCCAAGTCGTGCTTTCAACGATCAGGTCAAGTCGAGTCGAGTCCAAGTTGTGCGTTCAACGATCAGGTCAAGTCGAGTCGAGTCCAAGTCGTGCGTTCAACGATCAGGTCAAGTCGAGTCGAGTCCAAGTCGTGCGTTCAACGATCAGGTCGTCGAGTCCAAGTCGTGCGTTCAACGATCAGGTCAAGTCGAGTCAAGTCCAAGTCGTGCGTTCAAAGATCAGGTCGTCGAGTCCAAGTCGTGCGTTCAACGATCAGGTCGTCGAGTCCAAGTCGTGCGTTCAACGATCAGGTCAAGTCGAGTCGAGTCCAAGTCGTGCGTTCAACGATCAGGTCAAGTCAAGTCAAGTCCAAGTCGTGCGTTCAACGATCAGGTCAAGTCGAGTCGAGTCCAAGTCGTGCGTTCAACGATCAGGTCAAGTCGAGTCAAGTCCAAGTCGTGCGTTCAACGATCAGGTCAAGTCGAGTCCAAGTCGTGCTTTCAACGATCAGGTCAAGTCGAGTCGAGTCCAAGTCGTGCTTTCAACGATCAGGTCAAGTCGAGTCGAGTCCAAGTCGTGCTTTCAACGATCAGGTCAAGTCAAGTCCAAGTCGTGCTTTCAACGATCAGGTCAAGTCAGTCGAGTCCAAGTCGTGCGTTCAACGATCAGGTCAAGTCGAGTCAAGTCCGAGTCGTGCTTTCAACGATCAGGTCAAGTCGAGTCAAGTCCAAGTCGTGCTTTCAACGATCAGGTCAAGTCGAGTCGAGTCCAAGTCGTGCGTTCAATTATCAGGTCAAGTCGAGTCGAGTCCAAGTCGTGCTTTCAACGATCAGGTCAAGTCGAGTCGAGTCCAAGTTGTGCGTTCAACGATCAGGTCAAGTCGAGTCGAGTCCAAGTCGTGCGTTCAACAATCAGGTCAAGTCGAGTCGAGTCCAAGTCGTGCGTTCAACGATCAGGTCGTCGAGTCCAAGTCGTGCGTTCAACGATCAGGTCAAGTCGAGTCAAGTCCAAGTCGTGCGTTCAAAGATCAGGTCGTCGAGTCCAAGTCGTGCGTTCAACGATCAGGTCAAGTCGAGTCCAAGTCGTGCGTTCAACGATCAGGTCAAGTCGAGTCGAGTCCAAGTCGTGCGTTCAACGATCAGGTCAAGTCGAGTCAAGTCCAAGTCGTGCGTTCAACGATCAGGTCAAGTCGAGTCGAGTCCAAGTCGTGCGTTCAACGATCAGGTCAAGTCGAGTCAAGTCCAAGTCGTGCGTTCAACGATCAGGTCAAGTCGAGTCCAAGTCGTGCGTTCAACGATCAGGTCAAGTCGAGTCAAGTCCAAGTCGTGCGTTCAACGATCAGGTCAAGTCGAGTCAAGTCCAAGTCGTGCTTTCAACTATCAGGTCAAGTCGAGTCAAGTCCAAGTCGTGCTTTCAACGATCAGGTCAAGTCGAGTCAAGTCCAAGTCGTGTGTTCAGCGATCAGGTCAAGTCGAGTCAAGTCCAGGTCGTGTGTTCAGCAATCAGGTCAAGTCGAGTCCAAGTCGTGCGTTCAACGATCAGGTCAAGTCGAGTCAAGTCCGCGTCGTGTGTTCAGCGATCAGGTCAAGTCGAGTCGAGTCCAAGTCGTGATTTCAACGATCAGGTCAAGTCGAGTCAAGTCCAAGTCGTGCGTTGAACGATCAGGTCAAGTCGAGTCAAGTCCAAGTCGTGCTTTCAACGATCAGGTCAAGTCGAGTCGAGTCCAAGTCGTGCTTTCAACGATCAGGTCAAGTCGAGTCGAGTCCAAGTCGTGCGTTCAACGATCAGGTCAAGTCGAGTCAAGTCCGAGTCGTGGCGCTTTCAACGATCAGGTCAAGTCGAGTCAAGTCCAAGTCGTCGCTTTCAAACGATCAGGTCAAGTCGAGTCAAGTCCAAGTCGTGCGTTCAATGATCAAGTCGAGTCGAGTCCGAGTCGTGCTTTCAACGATCAGGTCAAGTCAAGTCGAGTCCAAGTCGTGCGTTCAACGATCAGGTCAAGTCGAGTCGAGTCCAAGTCGTGCGTTCAACGATCAGGTCAAGTCGAGTCGAGTCCAAGTCGTGCGTTCAACGATCAGGTCAAGTCGAGTCGAGTCCAAGTCGTGCTTTCAACGATCAGGTCAAGTCGAGTCCAAGTCGTGCGTTCAACGATCAGGTCAAGTCGAGTCAAGTCCGAGTCGTGCTTTCAACGATCAGGTCAAGTCGAGTCAAGTCCAAGTCGTGCGTTCAACGATCAGGTCAAGTCGAGTCCAAGTCGTGCGTTCAACGATCAGGTCAAGTCGAGTCAAGTCCAAGTCGTGCGTTCAACGATCAGGTCAAGTCGAGTCAAGTCCAAGTCGTGCTTTCAACTATCAAGTCAAGTCGAGTCAAGTCCAAGTCGTGCTTTCAACGATCAGGTCAAGTCGAGTCAAGTCCAAGTCGTGTGTTCAACGATCAGGTCAAGTCGAGTCAAGTCCAAGTCGTGCGTTCAACGATCAGGTCAAGTCGAGTCGAGTCCAAGTCGTGCTTTCAACGATCAGGTCAAGTGGAGTCCAAGTCGTGCGTTCAACGATCAGGTCAAGTCGAGTCAAGTCCGAGTCGTGCTTTCAACGATCAGGTCAAGTCGAGTCAAGTCCAAGTCGTGCGTTCAACGATCAGGTCAAGTCGAGTCCAAGTCGTGCGTTCAACGATCAGGTCAAGTCGAGTCAAGTCCAAGTCGTGCGCTTCAACGATCAGGTCAAGTCGAGTCAAGTCCAAGTCGTGCTTTCAACTATCAGGTCAAGTCGAGTCAAGTCCAAGTCGTGCTTTCAACGATCAGGTCAAGTCGAGTCAAGTCCAAGTCGTGTGTTCAACGATCAGGTCAAGTCGAGTCAAGTCCAAGTCGTGCGTCAACGATCAGGTCAAGTCGAGTCGAGTCCAAGTCGTGGTGCGTTCAACGATCAGGTCAAGTCGAGTCAAGTCCAAGTCGTGCGTTCAACGATCAGGTCAAGTCGAGTCCAAGTCGTGCGTTCAACGATCAGGTCAAGTCGAGTCAAGTCCAAGTCGTGCGTTCAACGATCAGGTCAAGTCGAGTCAAGTCCAAGTCGTGCTTTCAACTATCAGGTCAAGTCGAGTCAAGTCCAAGTCGTGCTTTCAACGATCAGGTCAAGTCGAGTCAAGTCCAAGTCGTGTGTTCAGCGATCAGGTCAAGTCGAGTCAAGTCCGAGTCGTGTGTTCAGCGATCAGGTCAAGTCGAGTCCAAGTCGTGCGTTCAACGATCAGGTCAAGTCGAGTCAAGTCCGAGTCGTGCTTTCAACGATCAGGTCAAGTCGAGTCAAGTCCAAGTCGTGCGTTCAACGATCAGGTCAAGTCGAGTCCAAGTCGTGCGTTCAACGATCAGGTCAAGTCGAGTCAAGTCAAAGTCGTGCGTTCAACGATCAGGTCAAGTCGAGTCAAGTCCAAGTCGTGTTTTCAACTATCAGGTCAAGTCGAGTCAAGTCCAAGTCGTGCTTTCAACGATCAGGTCAAGTCGAGTCAAGTCCAAGTCGTGCGTTCAACGATCAGGTCAAGTCGAGTCAAGTCCAAGTCGTGCGTTCAACGATCAGGTCAAGTCGAGTCGAGTCCAAGTCGTGCGTTCAACGATCAGGTCAAGTCGAGTCCAAGTCGTATGCTCAACGATCAGGTCAAGTCGAGTCAAGTCCAAGTCGTATGCTTCAACGATCAGGTCAAGTCGAGTCAAGTCCAAGTCGTGCTTTCAACTATCAGGTCAAGTCGAGTCGAGTCCAAGTCGTGCGTTCAACGATCAGGTCAAGTCGAGTCCAAGTCGTGCGTTCAACGATCAGGTCAAGTCGAGTCAAGTCCAAGTCGTGCGTTCAACGATCAGGTCAAGTCGAGTCAAGTCCAAGTCGTGCTTTCAACTATCAGGTCAAGTCGAGTCAAGTCCAAGTCGTGCTTTCAACGATCAGGTCAAGTCGAGTCGAGTCCAAGTCGTGCTTTCAACGATCAGGTCAAGTCGAGTCGAGTCCAAGTCGTGCGTTCAACGATCAGGTCAAGTCGAGTCAAGTCCGAGTCGTGCGCTTTCAACGATCAGGTCAAGTCGAGTCAAGTCCAAGTCGTGCTTTCAAACGATCAGGTCAAGTCGAGTCAAGTCCAAGTCGTGCGTTCAATGATCAAGTCGAGTCGAGTCCAAGTCGTGCTTTCAACGATCAGGTCAAGTCGAGTCGAGTCCAAGTCGTGCGTTCAACGATCAGGTCAAGTCGAGTCGAGTCCAAGTCGTGCGTTCAACGATCAGGTCAAGTCGAGTCGAGTCCAAGTCGTGCGTTCAACGATCAGGTCAAGTCGAGTCGAGTCCAAGTCGTGCTTTCAACGATCAGGTCAAGTCGAGTCGAGTCCAAGTCGTGCTTTCAACGATCAGGTCAAGTCGAGTCAAGTCCAAGTCGTGCTTTCAACGATCAGGTCAAGTCGAGTCAAGTCCAAGTCGTGTGTTCAGCGATCAGGTCAAGTCGAGTCCAAGTCGTGCGTTCAACGATCAGGTCAAGTCGAGTCAAGTCCGAGTCGTGCTTTCAACGATCAGGTCAAGTCGAGTCAAGTCCAAGTCGTGCGTTCAACGATCAGGTCAAGTCGAGTCCAAGTCGTGCGTTCAACGATCAGGTCAAGTCGAGTCAAGTCAAAGTCGTGCGTTCAACGATCAGGTCAAGTCGAGTCAAGTCCAAGTCGTGCTTTCAACTATCAGGTCAAGTCGAGTCAAGTCCAAGTCGTGCTTTCAACGATCAGGTCAAGTCGAGTCAAGTCCAAGTCGTGCGTTCAACGATCAGGTCAAGTCGAGTCAAGTCCAAGTCGTGCGTTCAACGATCAGGTCAAGTCGAGTCGAGTCGAGTCCAAGTCGTATGCTCAACGATCAGGTCAAGTCGAGTCAAGTCCAAGTCGTGCTCAACGATCAGGTCAAGTCGAGTCCAAGTCGTATGCGTTCAACGATCAGGTCAAGTCGAGTCAAGTCCAAGTCGTGCGTTCAACGATCAGGTCAAGTCGAGTCAAGTCCAAGTCGTGCTTTCAACTATCAGGTCAAGTCGAGTCAAGTCCAAGTCGTGCTTTCAACGATCAGGTCAAGTCGAGTCGAGTCCAAGTCGTGCTTTCAACGATCAGGTCAAGTCGAGTCGAGTCCAAGTCGTGCGTTCAACGATCAGGTCAAGTCGAGTCGTCAAGTCCGAGTCAGGTGCGCTTTCAACGATCAGGTCAAGTCGAGTCAAGTCCAAGTCGTGCTTTCAAACGATCAGGTCAAGTCGAGTCAAGTCCAAGTCGTGCGTTCAATGATCAAGTCGAGTCGAGTCCAAGTCGTGCTTTCAACGATCAGGTCAAGTCGAGTCGAGTCCAAGTTGTGCGTTCAACGATCAGGTCAAGTCGAGTCGAGTCCAAGTCGTGCGTTCAACGATCAGGTCAAGTCGAGTCGAGTCCAAGTCGTGCGTTCAACGATCAGGTCAAGTCGAGTCGAGTCCAAGTCGTGCTTTCAACGATCAGGTCAAGTCGAGTCGAGTCCAAGTCGTGCTTTCAACGATCAGGTCAAGTCGAGTCAAGTCCAAGTCGTGCTTTCAACGATCAGGTCAAGTCGAGTCAAGTCCAAGTCGTGCTTTCAACGATCAGGTCAAGTCGAGTCAAGTCCAAGTCGTGTGTTCAGCGATCAGGTCAAGTCGAGTCCAAGTCGTGCGTTCAACGATCAGGTCAAGTCGAGTCAAGTCCGAGTCGTGCTTTCAACGATCAGGTCAAGTCGAGCCAAGTCCAAGTCGTGCTTTCAACGATCAGGTCAAGTCGAGTCAAGTCCAAGTCGTGCTTTCAACGATCAGGTCAAGTCAAGTCAAGTCCAAGTCGTGTGTTCAGCGATCAGGTCAAGTCGAGTCCAAGTCGTGCGTTCAACGATCAGGTCAAGTCGAGTCCAAGTCGTGCGTTCAACGATCAGGTCAAGTCGAGTCAAGTCCAAGTCGTGCTTTCAACGATCAGGTCAAGTCGAGTCCAAGTCGTGCTTTCAACGATCAGGTCAAGTCGAGTCAAGTCCAAGTCGTGCTTTCAACGATCAGGTCAAGTCGAGTCAAGTCCAAGTCGTGCTTTCAACGATCAGGTCAAGTCGAGTCAAGTCCAAGTCGTGCTTTCAACGATCAGGTCAAGTCGAGCCGAGTCCAAGTCGTGCTTTCAACGATCAGGTCAAGTCAAGTCCAAGTCGTGCTTTCAACGATCAGGTCAAGTCGAGTCCGTCGTGCGTTCAACGATCAGGTCAAGTCGAGTCAAGTCCAAGTCGTGCGTTCAATGATCAGGTCAAGTCGAGTCGATTCGCACCTTTTTTTCCAAGTCAAGTCAAGTTTAACAACAAATTCCATATGCAAGCTTCATAAGTACATCTTGACATACCAAAAGACTATTAGGGGTATGTAGTCATTGTTGCTTGATGCCTCATTGCTGATGAGCTTGCAAAGTAAACAATTCATATTTGCTGGTTGCTGGTCCAACCCCCAAAAAATGTTGGAGCTGCATATTGATTTAAGGCAATGCTGTGATGCTGTGGCTACTGTCTCTGGCTGCATGGAGACTAATCCACGCAGACTCTGTGCCACAACATGAGGGACAAAACGTTACAAAACCTGGCCAGATCATTTCAAGTCATCAGTCTCAGGTCGACGTCGAGCCCCGAGTCTTGAGGCTACAAGACCAAGTCGAGTCTCAAGTCATCAAATTGGTGACGTGAGTCCGACTCTAGTCACCTCTGTGACAGAACATAACGAGAGCGAGAGACAGAGAGAAAAGAGAAAGAATCCTCCGTGTTTACAGTAAGTCACAGGTGGTAGGTGGTGACTACACCCACTGCACTATAACACTACAGTCATCTCCTCCTGCCTACTAGCTTTTCATTAACCCTGCTGTAGGAGAAGGGTTGGAATCCCTCTGTCTGACTGATTCGCTGGCCAGTGGCAGCTGACATGGACCCCGTGGTTACCAGGTAGCCATTGATTTCTGCCTGGCCCAGCCGTAGGGGCTAGGGGGGTGCTTGAGAGACGTTCATGCCGATGCCTGTATTGATTTAATTAGGCCCTCAACTCCACCGCGCTCCGTCTCCACGGCAGCAAATGATTAGTGCTGCCAGCTGTCCTATGGGTGGCACGGCGTCCAGCTGCCACCCACCCACCCACCCATGCCCAGGACGGGTGCACTGCACACTGGCACAGGAGCCCAGTCAACCCACCACGAGGTGCCGACTGGGGACACCAGAGGAAAATGAATGGGGTTTAGAGGCAGATCTCTGGTGGTGAGTTCTACTCAGCAGGCCTGACTGGTGCCTCGCTGGGGCCGAGGCCAGGAGAGGTTGAGGGACAGGAGGGACACAAAGGACACGGCATTGGGACTGTGGAGAGAGGTGGCATGGGTGTGCTGCCCAACCCAGTCAACACAGTGTGATGTCTCTGTGCTGGAGGTGGAGGAGTTTGATCGCATGTCAGAGACCAAGGAGAGAATAAGACGCTGAGCGTGTGTGAGAGCCGGTGCACGGAGAAGGCCCAGCTGTGTGTTATTAGGAATATGTGGCTCACGTGTACATTTCTCACCGCTCAGATCAAGCAGCATAAGGCGCTCCGTGGAATCCCATCTGCCAGCCACATTACAGACACTTTCTCTCTTCATTTAAAAAAAAAGATGTAGAATTACTTTGAACTCGGGGCTCTCGTTGGTGCAGAGTGTATGTGGTTAATTGCTCTGCCAGAGGGGGGACTAGAGCAACAACAACAAAAACAGACGGAATCTGACGGAGAGCCAGTGAGCGCTCCCAGCTATGACCTTTCACCCGGGGAGAGAAGTCGACCTTGACGCGGGGTGAGGTAACCGCCGGGCCGTATCGAATTTCCTAATTCACATGTTGAAGAAATTGGCAAATGAGAGGGTCAGGGTTCATCTCCGCCCACTTGAAAAAAGCACTTAGCAGCCAGACAGGCCTGTATGGATGGAGTCAGGTAGCCTGCGGGAGGAACGGCCCAGCCCGCCCGGCAACCAAAGATGATTAAAAATCATTTCTGGGTAATGAGACTTCCCCATTCCACAGCCAGCCCATTTACAGCAGGGCTTGGTTAGGGTGCAGAGTCACTGCCTTGCATAGTGTCACACAGCCCACAGAGAGAGAAAGTAGTCCCAACACGGGTGTGGGCTGAGCATGGTAACATAACACTAAAACATGTTTTACATCATCTTACTGGTGAAGGAAATTCTATGAGGTGTGGCGTGAGTAGAAACTGGAGTGTACAACACAGACAGCCACACACACACACTGGATGGTGCCCTACTGTGTGGCATTGTAGACCCGTGTCAAGAGGATCAATATTAATGAGTGAGGCCTCCCATTGTCACCCACACCCTCCGCTGTGTGTGTGTGTGTGTGTGTGTGTGTGTGTGTGTGTGTGTGTGTGTGTGTGTGTGTGTGTGTGTGTGTGTGTGTGTGTGTGTGTGTCTGTCTGTGTGTGCGTGCGTACGTGCGTACGTGCACACGTGCGTGCGCGCGTGCGCATGTGTGTGTGTGTGTGTGTGTGTCTGTGTGTGTGTCTGTGTGTGCGTGCGTGCGTACGTACGTACGTGCACGCATGCGTGCGCGTGTGTGTGTGTGTGTGTGCGTGCGTGTGTGTGTGTTTGCGTCTGTGTGCGTGCATTGTATTTGTATAGACATGCCTATGAGCATGCAAGTGTGAGTATGAGAGAAATAAAAATGAGAGCGAGGAAGGGGGCCACTTCACTGCAGAAGTGTTCCTCTCTCCCTCCTCCCTTCCTCTTTCCGAGGGAAGAGAGGAAAAGTGCAGAAGAGGGAATAAGGCCACAGCCATTACAGGAGTCTAAAATTGCTCTGGGATTGGTTCCACCCACTAAGAGAGCTCAGTGAAATGGTTTGCAGCCAGGTTCCTCCATTATGTACAACTTATTACAAACAAATTTCTCCTCCAGGGCATCTCTTATAATTTTCAATTAGGTGAAACGAGGTTGTGAGCCCAGGGAGGGCAGAATCCACCACTGTTTCAGTTTCAGCACGGGGTGTGTGTGTGTGTTTGTGTGTGTGTTTGTGTGTTGCTATGAAAAAGAGCACCAGAGAATGAAAAATTGCTTGTTTTTGCAGATACTTATTTCTCTACGGGATTGTACATTCTTAACATCTTAAAAGTGTAAATGTGTGTGTTTGTGCATTCACGTATGTACGTGTGTGTGTGTGTGTGTGTGTGTGTGTGTGTGTGTGTGTGTGTGTGTGTGTTTGTGTGCGTGTGTGCGTGTGTGTGTGTGTGTGTGCGTGTGTGTGCGTGTGTGTGTGTGAACCCAACACGCATTCGCTCACGTTCTGGACGGATTCACTTTCTTCAAATGGCTTCAAGATGGAGGCCTATAAAGCCCAGACTGTTTTCCTAGCTTAATTGTAACGCTTTTACGAGCATTTGTCGTTACAATCTCCCAATCTACAGTAATTAAGTCAACATTGGCCTCCCTCTGAACCTCCCATTCACAGAGTGGGTGCTGTAGCCTACCTTCCTGCTAGTCCAACAGGCCTCCCTGTTACTGTTAAAGCAGCGGGAGGTACTGCCTGTGCTGCAACACACAACCCTTTCTCAGCCTCTTGGCATACAAGCGCTCCGTGTAACTCCCTGCTAATTCCTGCACATAAACACATGGCTATAGAGCCAGGCAGGCAAGCAGAGCTAGGCTAGTGGCTCTGCTCACTGACGGATGAATCAGGCCCCTCTTTCCTTCCTATAAGCGAGATAAGTTCTCTATTGGCCTTATCTACTGGATTGTACAGGATGTCACTGCTTGTGAGAGCGCCGTGCCGAGCATTAACCTCCACACAGAGGAAATAGGTGGGATTCTTAGGCCAGATAGGCCTGTGTTTGCTAGGAAGCCCCTGTCATCCACTGTGAATCACACAGCTACAGAGAGAGAGAGAGAGCTGGAGAGGCTCTCAGTGTGCAGCTAACTGTGTTTTCTGTGCCGTACTTTGGAGTTGATAATAGCAAGCTCTTGTGCGTTCTGCACTCCTGTACTCAACTCTGCTGTTGGACCTCTCACCTTGTGGTTCTTTAATGGTTCATTAAATATCTTCGTAGGCGGCCCGACCACATTTGAGTTATAGATCTGTCATTGAAATCAAGTCTGGTAGGTGATAGATCTGTTCTATGTGAGCTATTTCTATGCTTTCCGTCTTAACTATCACTTTTGCGTCTTTTTTTGTCTTGTTATTTTAACAGTATTTCACAGCATGTACAATGATTCTCTACACTGCAACACGGGCGAACATGATAGAATTCTAGCGACCAGCAATGGCGGAGCGATGGCTACATACTGTGTCCTCTAACACAAGGCTCTAAAAATACTGATATTAAACTGTCTATTCTCTGTCTGTAATAACCTGTACTGTGTAGTCCTGTATAGACAGATGATGCTGCTTTAGTACTTTAAATCATTGTAATACTCTGGAAGAGTTGGACGACCTGTGCGATCCCCTGTAAGGATATACAGTAAGTAGTGCATGACGCTTGCAACTCCAGGATAGTGGGTTTGATTCCTGTGTATGCACGCATGACTGTTAGTCCCTTTGGATAAAAGTGTCAGCTTAAATGGCGCAGACCATTCTTCTTCTTCATTGTTATTATATTATTGTGTGCGGGAGAGAAACTGACCTGTGTAGATGAAGCGTCCGGGCGTGCCTTTACAGAACTGCTTGGACTTGTAGGAGAGGGTCACCTCCACCACCCCTGGGATGTGGCGGGGCGGAGTCTGCACCCGGATGGCATGGGGTGTGATGAGCTGCAGGAGGAGAGCGAGAGCGCACAGAAGAGAGAGAGCGAGAGCGAGAGAGAGAGAGAGAGAGAGAGAGAGAGAGAGAGAGACAGAGAGAGAGAGAGAGAGACAGAGAGAGAGAGAGAGAGAGGAGGGGGGGAGAGAGAGAGAGAGAAACAGAAAGAAAGAGAGAGAGAGAGAGAAACAGAAAGAAAGAAAGAAAGAAAGAAAGAAAGAAAGAAAGAAAGAAAGAAAGAAAGAAAGAAGGAAACAGGCAACCGTTAGTCAAGTCTATGACTTCTGCAGTTGTGTTCTCTACAGACATGGTTCGCTCTCCCCTCCCCTCTCCTCCGATCTCCTCTCCTCCCCTGAGTCAGAGTTTGGGTGTGTGAGTGGTGCTCTTCAACACAGCAAACAAACACTTCACATCAATGAGCCTCCGCCGATCCCTTTCTATTGTCTGCCAGGGTAAATACCCTTCACACTGAAGGAGAGAAGAGGGACGGCTGGAGGGAAAGGAGAGCAGGACAAACTGTCCACAATGCCGTCAGACACGCAAACAACACGTTTATTGATTTGATGACTTGTGGTGAATGAAGGGCGTTTATGAGTGGACTGTGTCATCTGCACTGCAGCAGCGAAGGACCTCGTGAGTTGTTGAAAAGTGTTGTGAGTCTGTGTTGTGAGTGTTGTGAGTCTGGGTGGTGTTAAAGAGCACACAGACACATCCAAAGTGAGAGTGGTATTGTTGGACAGGAGCCATAGCTCCCCGCACACCTGGAGAGGCTGTGTGTTACAGAAGGTAAATAAACATGGAGCTTGAGAAGGGCTAGGGGAACAGCATGACAAGGATCAGTGTGTTTTCATTATGCCTGGCCGACGGTTATCACAGCTCTGCAGGGCTGATCAGTATCGGGGGTACAGGGGGAGGTAGGGGGCTGGCTGGCTGGGTGATATTGGAGGGCCCTCGAGGCCCTGAGAGCAGGGAGCTAACATAGCCTCACCCCTGGCCTCTCCGGTATGGGAGGGCGGTAATTGGAAACACACTGTGGGGCCCCGGCACTTCCTACATCGGACCAAGGGCCGAACAGCACTCTGAGACCAGCAGAGCATACTGAGGACTAGACGGGACACTGGAGCAGTAGTTCTATGTAGGCTATGCTCAGTGACGTAAAGTACTTCATTAAAAATACTTGAAAGTGCTACTTAATTCGTTTTTTTTGGTATCTGTACTTTACATTAGTATTCATATTTTGAACAACTTTATACTTCACTACAGTCCTAAAGAACATTATGTACTTTTTACTCCATACATTTTCCCTGACACCCAAAAGTACTAGTATTACATTGAATGCTTAGCAGGACAGGAAAATGATCTAATTCACACACTTATCAAGAGAAACATCCCTGGTCATCCCTACTGCCTCTGATCTGGCAGACTCACTAAACACATCCTTCATTTGAAAATGATGTCTGAGGGTTGGAGTGTGCCCCTGGCTATGCATAATCAAAATCATATAAAAATGGTCTGGTTTCCTTAAGGAATTTGAAATGATTTATACTTTTACTTTTACTTTTGATACTTAAGTCTGTTTTTGCAATTACATTTACTTTTGATACTTAACTATATTTAAAACCAAATACTTTTAGGCTTTTTCTCAAGTAGGATTTTACTGGGTGACTTTCACTTTTACTTGAGACATTTTCTATTAAGGTATCTTTACTTTTACTCAAGTATGACAATTGGGTACTTTTCCACCCCTGCCTTTACATTTACATTTACATTTAAGTCATTTAGCAGACGCTCTTATCCAGAGCGACTTACAAATTGGTGCGTTCACCTTAAGACATCCAGTGGAACAGCCACTTTACAATAGTGCATCTAAATCTTTTAAGGGGGGGTGAGAAGGATTACTTTATCCTATCCTAGGTATTCCTGAAAGAGGTGGGGTTTCAGGTGTCTCCGGAAGGTGGTGATTGACTCCGCTGTCCTGGCGTCGTGAGGGAGTTTGTTCCACCATTGGGGGGCCAGCGTTACTCCAGCGCTACGGGGTGAGGAGACAGGAGGGTCTGCCTCTACCTCTACCTCTGTCTGTGTCCTCGAAAATAAACCCTGGGCTGAGGATGGAGGGTGGGTCATCAGGCAGGGAGGGCAGGGCAGGGCAGCTGGACAACTCAGGCAAATCTGCCCCTGGAGGCCTAATCAGTGCTATTTTTGACCCCCGTCCCGTCTCTCTCCTGCTGGCTTCAGCCATTACCCCATGACCATGACTGGCTCTGAACCCTTTGGCGCTGGGGAACTGCTGTAGCAAAGGTTCCTATTCCACTAGCCAAGGTTGAATTAAACTGCAATTATTCTACAAATTAAAAGAATAAATACAACAAAAATACAGAGCCAACCGTTTTAACGGCAAGCATGTGTGGGACTCGAAACCTGTGTATTAACATTATGCCAACATGGTTCTGCAATTTAAAAGTCTAATAAATAAGCAGTGATTATTATAGCTGAATCACTGGCCGGCGGGGGAAAGGAGAGCAGAGTGGAGTGTGTTGAAGATTGGATCAGCTCATTAGCCTGCACACTGAATGGCAGGTAGAGGAAATCAACTTTGGCCTCGTACAGGCTGCTTTTTACCAGCACTACAGTTACAAGGCTTGCCCTGCCCTCCAGCCCTCCATCCCCTATAACCCCCCCTTCAGCCCCTAACCCCTATCCAAACCCTTACCCCCTCCAAATCCTTACCCCCCGTCAGCCCCTAACCCCCTCCATCACCTTACCCCCTTCAGCCCCTAACCCCATCCATCCCCTTACCCCCTCCATCCCCTAAACCCCATCCATCCCCTTACCCCCTTCAGCCCCCAACCCCCTCCATCCCCTTACCCCCCTTTAGCCCCTTACCTCCCCTTCAGCCCCTAACCCCCTCCATCCCTTTACCCCCCTTCAGCCCCTAACTACCCTCTATCCCCAAACCACCCTCCATCCCCTAACCCCCTCCAGCCCCTAACCCCCTCCATCCTCTAACCCCCTCCATCCCCTAACCCACTCCAGCCCCTAACCCCCTCCAGCGCCTAACCCCCTCCATCCCCTAACCTACTCCAGTCCCTAACCCCCTCAACCCGTACCCCCCCTCCATCCCCTAACCCCCTCCATCCCTAACCCCACTCCAACCCCTAACCCCCTCCATCCCCTAACACCCCTCCATTCCCTAACCCCCTCCAACCCCTAACCCCCTCCACCCCCTAACCCCCTCCATCCCCTAACCCCCTCCACCCCCTAACCCCCTCCAACCCCTAACCCCCTCAATCGCCTAACCTCCCTCCATCCCCTTACCCCCTCCAGCCCCTAACCCCCTCTATCCCCTAACCCCCTCCATTCCCTAACCCCCTCCATCCCCTAACCCGCCTCCAACCCCTAACCCCATCCATCCCCTAACCCTCCTCCATCCCCTAACCCCCTCCATCCTCTAACCCCCTCCGGCTACTGGGAGAGGAGAGAGAGGGCTGAGGAGGCTCTGCTATAAATGTGCTCCAGATGTGGACCATAGCGTAAGGTGTAAGGTCTACTCATCCTGATGTGGCCAAACATAAAGATGTACTTAAACAGTATGTAAACCTTCACCTTACTATTCCTCACTGCACTTGCTAATGGTAGCAATAATATAACATATTCCCCTCATATTCCCCCAGCCCCAGTCTCCAGCCCCCAGCCCCAGTCTCCATTTCCCCAGCACCAGTCTCCAGCCTCCAGTCTCCATGCCCCAGCCCCAATCTCCATGCCCCATTCTCCAGCCCCAGTCTCCATTTCCCCAGCACCAGTCTCCAGCCCCCAGTCTCCATTCCCCAGCCCCAATCTCCATGCCCCAGTCTTCAGCCCCCGGCCCCAGTCTCCAGCTCCCAGACACAGTCTCCATTACCCAGCCCCACTTGCCAGCTCAAGCCCCAGTTTCCAGTCTCCAGCACACAGTCACAGTCCCCAGTCCCCAGTCACCAGCCCCCAGCCTCAGTCTCTAGTCACCATCCCCCAGCTCCAGACTCCAGCCCCAGTCTCCAGTCTCTAGCACCCAGTCTCCAGTCTCCAGGGTCCAGTCGCCAGCCCCCAGCTCCAGCCTCCAGCCCCAGTCTCCAGTCTCTAGCCCCCAGTCTCCAGTCTCTATCCCCCAGTCTCCAGTCTCTAGCCCCCAGTCTCCAGTCTCCAGTTTCTAGCCCCCAGTGTCCAGTCTCTAGCCTCTAGCCCCCAGTCTCCAGTCTCCATCACCCAGTCCCCAGTCTCCAGTCTCCAGCCACCAGTCCCCAGTCTCCATCCCCCAGCCCCCAGTCACCAGTGTTCAGTCTCTATCCCCCAGTCTTCAGTCTCCATCCCCCAGCCCCCAGTCTCCATCCCCCAGCCCCCAGTCTCCAGTCTTCAGTCTCCAGCCCCCAGTCCCCAGTCTCCGTCCCCAGCCCCCAGTCTCCAGTCTTCAGTCTCCATCCCCCAGTACCCAGTCTCCATCCCCCAGCCCCCAGTCTCCAGTCTTCAGTCTCCATCCCCCAGTACCCAGTCTCCATCCCCCAGCCTCCTGTCTTCAGTCTCCATCCCCCAGTACCCAGTCTCCATCCCCCAGCCCCCAGTCTCCTGTCTTCAGTCTCCATCCCCCAGTACCCAGTCTCCATCCCCAGCCCCCAGTCTCCAGTCTTCAGTCTCTATCCCCCAGTACCCAGTCTCCATCCCCAGCCCCCAGTCTCCAGTCTTCAGTCTCTATCCCCAGTACCCAGTCTCCATCCCCCAGCCCCCAGTCTCCAGTCTTCAGTCTCTATCCCCCAGTACCCAGTCTCCATCCCTCAGCCCCAGTCACCAGTCCTATATGGAAGCTAATTGAGAGGATCAGAAGCACATCAGAGAGCTGTGCTGAATA